>NC_048226.1:58499250-58539420 GCF_002007445.2 Ailuropoda melanoleuca
ATTGAGGAAGACATAAAAAGATGGAAAAATATTCCATGCTCATGGATTGGAAGAATTAACATAGTTAAAATGTCCATGCTACCCAGAGCAATCTACACTTTCAATGCTATCCCGATCAAAATACCAATGACATTTTTCAAAGAACTGGAAAAGAACTTAAATTTGTGTGGAATCAGAAAAGGCCCCAAATCGCCAAGGAATTGTTGAAAAGGAAAAACAAAGCTGGGGGCATCACAATGCCGGATTTCAAGCTGTTACTACAAAGCTGTGAGCACAAAGACAGCATGGTACTGGCACAAAAACAGACACATAGACCAGTGGAACAGAATAGAGAACCCAGAAATGGACCCTTGACTCTTTGGGCAGCTAATCTTTAATAAAGCAGGAAAAAAATCCAGTGGAATAAAGACAGTCTCTTCAATAAATGGTGCTGGGAAAATTGGACAACTATGAACAAAAGAATGAAACTTGACCACTCTCTCACACCATACACAAAGATAAACTCCAAATGGATGGAAGCCCTCAATGCAAGACAGGAATCCATCAAAATTATAGAGAACATAGGCTGTAACCTCTTCAACATCAGCCACAGCAACTTCTTTCATGACACGTCTCCAAGGCAAGAGAAACAAAAGACAAAATGAAGTTATGGGAATTCACCAAGATAAAAAGTTTCTGCACAGTCAAGGAAACAGCCATTGAAACAAGGAGGCAACCCACAGAACGGGAGAAGATATTTGCAAATGACAGTACAGATAAAAGGCTGGTATCCAAGACCTATAAAGAACTTCTCAAACTCAATAACGAGAAACAAATAATCAAATCAAAACACGGGCAGAAGATATGAATAGACACCTTTCCAATGAAAACATACAAATGGCTAACAGACACATGAAAAAATTGTTCAAAATCATTAGCCATCTGGGAAATTCAAATCAAAACCACATTGAGATACCACCTTACGCCAGTTACAATGGCAAAAATGGACAAGGCAAGAAACAACAAATGTTGGAGAGGATGTAGAGAAAGGGGAACCCTCTTACACTGTTGGTGGGAATGCAAGTCGGTACAGCCACTCTGGAAAACAGTGTGGAGGTCCCTTAAAAAGTTAAAAATTGAGCTACCCTATGATCTAGCAATTGAACTACTGGGTATTTACCCCAAAGATACAGATGTAGTGAAGAGGAGGGCCATATGCACCCCAATGCTGATAGCAGCATTGTCCACAATACCTAAACTGTGGAAGGAGCCGAGCTGCCCCTCAACAGATGAATGGATAAAGAAGATGTGGTACATATATGCAATGGAATATTACTCAGCCATGAGAAAGATTACCCAACATTTGCAGCAACATGGACAGGACTGGAAGAGATTATGCTAAGTGAAATAAGTCAAGCAGAGAAAGACAGTTATCACATGGCTTCACTCATTTATGGATCATAAGGAATAGCAGGGAGATTGGTAGGAGAAGGAAGGGAAGAATGAAGGGGGGGGTAAACAGAAGGGGGAATGAACCACGATAGACTATGGACTCTGGGAATCAAACTGAGGGTTTCAGAGGGGAGAGGGGTGGGGGGTTGGGCTAGGCCAGTGATGGGTATTAAGGAGGGCACGTATTGCACGGAGCACTCGGTGTTAAACACAAATAATGAATCATGGAACACTACATCAAAAACTAATGATGTATTATATGGTGAATAACATAATAAAAAATTTTTAAAAATGAAATACTAATTAAATGTTATAAATTAAAATATCTTGTGTAGCTCATATGTTTAATAAATATATTTAATGATCACACCTTTTAGATTATTAATAGTATTTACTGACTTAATGTTTCTTTTTTCCTGTACAAGCAGTAGAAATCAGAAATCTCAGATGCCATAACCAATACCCTGAATCAGTAATGTACTAAGGTCCTACCCAGGCTATATCTTATTATACAAAAGGAAAGTGGTAAGTCTTGCCTTAATGGCATAGTCAATATGATTTCATAAAACATTTTTTTTAACTTCCCCTTGTTGTATCCTCAGTAGCTGTACAAAATTGGGCATGTGACTTTACTTCTGAGTTTCAAATACTTTGGTTAAATCGGGTTGAATTGTATGTATACCTCTCAATGTTGTTATAAGAAGTACATCTTACATGTAAGAGATTCGCGTAGCATCCACATATATTGAATAGCAAAGCCAAATTTAACCCCAAATCATCTGACTTTAAAGCCCATTATGAAATATCTTGTTTAATTATGTCTCCAGAGCTGCTTTGTTTCCGCTTCACTGAATTTCTGTCCTGAGCTCTTTATATTATAGAATGAATGCAGGAAGAACACATGATTTAGAAGGTCTGATGTGCCCCCAAGTCACAAATGGCAGAATCAAAATACAAATTTTTGAATAATCCAAGGAGGCTAAGTGTAGAAAACAGTACAGATCCAAAGTATGGATGATTCAGCTGGGCCCACGTACTGTGGCTTCCAGGTGAGGAAAGGGAGGAAGTCTACAATCCGAAATAAAAGTGAAACCTATGCCTTATGCAACCCCAGTCTTGTGGCAAGCACACCAGAACCCAGAAAGAAGCAACACAGAAGGCACTACAGATACTTGGGGTAAGAAGACTAGAGTTCCCTAGTAAAATTGTGGTACCTACAATTGAATTCTTTCTGTGAAGAGAATTTTCTTCCCTTTTATCATTTATTGAATAATTTTAAGGAAACACAGGTATTTTTGACAGAATACTTCTGAACTACATTAAAAGTGTGCATATAATCCATGTATAAAGTAATCACAAGAATACTTTCATGTCTCAATTTTCAACCAGGTGTGTTATGGCTATACCCTCTCTCAACTTCACCCATTGATAACATTTTTTTTTGCACATCTTCTGACACTGGTCTTGCTCTTAATTTTATTATGGTATTTATTCTCTGGTCCCATTTTCCATAATAAATGCAAAGTCCTTTCAGAGTGGGAAATATTTATTTTGTCACTTATGCATTCAAGAAATATTTAAGGAACTGTTTTATATAAGGCATCAAAACATGTGGAAATTGTATGGTCAATTAATATTTGACAAAGGGGAAAGAATACCCAATGGAAAAAAGACAGTCTCTTCAACAAATGCTGCTAGGAAAACTGGACAGCAACATGCAGAGGAATGAAACTGGACTACTTTCTTACACCATACACAAAAATAAATTCAAAATGGATTAAAGACCTAAATGTGAGTCTTGAAACCATCAAAATCCTAGAGGAGAATACAGTCAGTAACCTCCTTGACATTGGCCATAGCAATTTCTTATTAGATAGATCTCCTGAGGCAAGGGAAACAAAAGCAAAAAAACCCACAAAACTATTGGGACTTCATCAAAATAAAAAGCTTCTTCGCAGCAAAGGAAACCATCAACAAAACTATAAGGCAACCTCTGGAATGGGAGAAGATATTTGCAAATGACATACCTGATAAAGCATTAGTATCCAAAATATATAAAGAATTTATAATACAACTCAATACTACGTAATTGGATACCAATAAAAAAAAATGGGCAGAAGACATGAGTGGACATTTTTCCAAAGAAGATATCCAGATGGCTAACAAACACATGAAAAAATGCTCAACATCACTGATCATCAGGGAAATGCAAATCAAAACAACAATGAAATACATCTCACACCTGTCAGAATGGCTAAAATCAACAATAGAGAGAAAAACAGATGTTGGTGAGGATGTGGAAAATAGGGAACCTTCTTACACTGTTGGTGGGAATGCAAACTGGTGCAGCCACTCTGGAAAGCAGTATGGGGGTTCCTCAAAAAGTTAAAAATAGAACTACCCTATGACCCAACAATTGCACAACTATGTATTTACCCAAAGGGTACAAAAATACTGATTCAAAGGGACACATGCACCCTGATGTTTATAGCAGCATTATCAACAATAGACAAATTATAGAAAGCACCCAAATGTCCATGGACTGATGAATGGTTAAAGAAGATGTGGTACATATGTACAATGGACTATAACTCAGCCATAAAAAAAGAATGAAATCTTGTCATTTGCAAGGAAATGGATGGAGCTAGAGTATTATGCTAAGTGAAATTAGAGAAAGAAATATTATATGATTTCACTTTCATGTGGAACTTAAAAAAAACAAACAAGCAAAGGGGGGGGAGGAGAGAAAGAGGCTAACTAAGAAACAGACTCTTAACTATAGAGAACAAACTGATGGTTACCAGAGGGGAGGTAGGTGAGGGGATGGGTAAAATAGGTGATAGGGATTAAGGAGTACACTGAGAAGAGCACCAGGTGTTGTATGGAATTGTAAAATCACTATATTATGTACCTGAAACTAATATTACACTGTATGTTAACTGGAATTTAAATAACAAAAAATAAATAAAATGTGGCATATATATATGATGGAATACAATTCAGCAATAAAAAAGGAATGAGGTGCTGATTCATTCCACAACCTTGAAAACATTAAAAGGAAAAAAAAAAACAACCACAAAAGACCACATATTGGGTAACTATTTATGTAATATGTCCACACTAGGCAAATCCATAAAGACAAAAATAGATTAGTGGTTGACAGGGGCTAGAGGGAGATGTGAATGGAGGTGTCTGCCAAAATGTATGAGGTTTCTTTTGGGGTAATGAAAATGTTCTGAAATTAGATAGTGGTGATGGCTGTACAACTTTGTGAATATATAAAAACTACTGAATTGTATACTGCTAAAAAGTGAATTTTATGGTATGTGAAATGTACCTCACTAAAGCTGTTATCTAAAAAATATTAAATGCTGTCCTTGAATTGGATTAAAAAAATATGGAGATTATAAAGACTGAGATTTATTTAAACTCATTGATCTTATAATTGAATGAGTTAATTTTCCCAAAGGGATAAGATGAACTATAGGATAAAGTCTCAATCTGAAATACTAATGAGATATATATCCTACAAATTGAAGCTTTTTAGCAATGCATCCAAAGACTAGAAATCAATTAGTTTTTAGTAGATGGAACTAAGTCAGGAAAAGAACCCACCTTCAGTTTTCAACTGTTCATGGAAATTGACCCTATGCATATATTTTCTCAAGTAGCTCAAAGTGGCAGTTTCTCATCTAATGTGCCGTACCTACATCTAATGTGTCCATACTTTTTATCTTACTCGTCTTATTGCAGCATTTTTCTTTAAGGACCCACTCTTGGATGTCAGTCCAAAGTAATAGGTAAACGTCCTTCAACTATATAAAATAAGAAATTATACTCCAAAGAGTAATGTTAAATAATACAAAAATGACATAAACCGATCGGTAGTATACCATGCTTCCCCTTTCCTTCATACATTGATTAACATATTTCTGAGCTCAGCCACACCTGTGTTTTATTTTTATTGAAATTATTATTTCTTCTATTACCTTATGCCATTTATTGCTAAATGAAACTGGATATGGGGCTATGCATGCAGCCAATTTATTCATTAAATCTATTGTACTAGAACTGAATGAAAGGTTTTATTATCAATCTCATTAATTTCAAGATATAATTTAGTGGAAATCAATATTAGAAAAATACATAATTGCTAAATCTTCTTAAAATAATAGACTCATTCATTAAGACAGCCTTCTTCCAATAGTTAGGTCTTAAATCGTTGACATTGTCTAATTATTTAGCAAGGAGCAAATCATACCTAGCTCTGCTACTCTTTGGCAATTATATGATACGATCCTAACATAGGCCTGGACTTGAATTAATTTGGGTATGCATATGAAGTTTCAGCAATAAGCTGATTAGAGGAAAGATGGCTACACAAAGAGAAACACGATAGCAACATGCTGACGCTTGGCAAAAATTCTGGTAACTAGCAAGCTGTTTTAACAGGATCAGAATGGGAAATGTACCAAAAGAGTACTCATTGAAAGATAGCAGGCAATTTAAAATCTTTTGAATTAAAAGATATTGCAATATAGCTAAAACTATATACAGTACTGTATATGCATTATCTATGAAAGATGAGACTCTTCATTTGTGCTTTAGTAAGCAGGATTTGGGGGCAAAAAAAAGTCCCTTTAAAAGTACAAAATGCAGTAAGAAGAATTATTCTCAAGAGTTACACATTTTATGAATATAGTTTCTTTGGTTTTGAATTTTTGTAGTCTCAGATGTTGAAATTTTAGAGAAAAATATATAGGAAGACTAAAATGATGACTACAGGCAAATTTCTATTTCCTGTGTTTATTGATTTCACTAATCAATTGTGACACCCCAATGAAACGGGCAGCTATTTCTAGATCCACGGTTTCACTGAGTTTTAAACAATAGTCTATGCAGAAGTCTCTCTCATTCTATCTCTTCCTGTTAAGAAAAATCAACCTAAAACTAATTGCTCATTTTAGTACTGACCTGGGATAGGCAGCTTTCTGCTATTGTCATTTGTACAGATGGTAATTGAACCCGGTCATTAAAAATGCATACCTAGGGGCACCTGGGTGGCTCAGTCGGTTAAGCATCTGCCTTTGGCTCAGGTCATGATCCCAGGGTCCTGGGATCAAGCCCCACATTGGGCTAACTGCTCAGCGGGGAGTCTGCCTCTCCCTCTGCCCCTCAACCTACTTGTGCTCTTTCTCTCTCTCTCTCTCTCAAATAAATAAAATCTTTAAAAAAAATGCTTACATACATGTACACACATACATTTTACATTAGGTATTTTACATACTTATTTAGTGACACATATCTTTATATGTAGATATACAAATATACTTGGCAATATATGCATATGATATATATATAACCTGTTAGGAGAGAAAACTAAGATTTTGCATAGGAGAAAGAAATCAATAATTTTATTGTAATGTTTATTAAACCTCAGCTTAACAACTATAGTATTTCGATGGAGGAAAACAAGATTTATCTAGATAAGTTACTGTAGGATTCACCAAGCACTTTGATAATTTTCTCTCTAGCAACATTAATCCCCACACTTAAATGCCATTTTACTTTTTAGAAGCCCAATGATTACTACTAATAAGGCTGCTACAATATTAGAGATGTGCTTGACAAGAAAAAGTAAAATATAATCACTGCAGACATTCTAACCAAGCATGAGTTTCCTTATAGCTTTGTTCTCTAAGTTTATTATCTTTAATTTCTGATAATTTTTTTAAAAAGCCCACTCTTCACAAGGGCATTGCACAAAATTGCACCTATGTAAAGACCATAAATTTTTAAAACTCACAAAATTAATGAAAACTAGCAATGCACATTTGAACAGTCTCTGATGCCCTTGTGAAAATAATGCTGCAAAAGCAGATTTGTGACTCCTGAATTATTCTCTTCATCAACAATTTTAAAAATAACTCTAATAGTATTAATGGAAAAAGTTGAAAAAATCTAACTTAGCAGTTCCAAGCGGAAGTAAAACTGAAAATTCTATAAAAATATGGTTAGCATTAATGATAAAAGTCTTATAATTATTTAAAGCCATGTGTCTTAATATGTTCAGGCACTCAAGAAAAAAATCCAGTCTCACATACATCTCAGTGATTTATTAGGTAAGCATTCAGAGTATAGACTATGTGCCACACCTGCAGAACACCTGCCCCAGACCACTGTTGTTGGGAGAAGGTAACACACATGCACAGTGGTTAAAAGTTTACGCCTGAAGTCAAACAAACCCAGGTTTGATTTTCATTTCACCACTTACTAGCTGTGGGACTCTAGGCACATCACCATGCTGAACATTCCATGCCTTGGTTTAAATTCTCTAAAGCAGGTAAGAGCATCTACTGAGTCACACAGGAAGAGTTTAATAAATATTTTGTTATTCTAAGTACTAAATATAACAATGCATTCTAAGTACTAAATATAACAATGCATTTATTCTCCACTAGAGAGAAAACACTCAGTAAAACAAAACTAAGAGGGACAGGCCTATTCTTTTTTGTTTTAATTTTGCAAAGTAGGGAAATGTAAAGTGAAGTCAGCACAAAACTGTCATTAAGAACATATTTGGACTTGACAAGAAAAGGGAAGGGGAGAACAGAGAAGCAGTGAAGGGGCAAAGGCAATCAAGAGATTATGGGATGACCCTCAATTTAAGAGACTGATGAACTGGAAAAAAGCCACAGGTCATAGAAATTCTTTCAAAAGGGAAACAAGAAGATCGAACATAAAATGATTGCAAATGTCTATGGAAAATTTAAACATGCATAAATACTGTCGGTTAATACTGATTGCGTATTTCAACAGGAAGTTTCATGTGTATAATCCAAATCATTAGAAGAGTACCCCCTTCTTTATCACCCACAAATCAATCTAATCCTATATCCTGTACATCTTTTGAATCTGTCCCTTTTTTTCTATAATACGCTAATAGGATGTCATCAATTGTCACCTGCACCACACAATTATTCTAATCATCTCTCACCTACAGCCCTACCAACTTAAAGCCATACTCCACAAATAAATTCTCATCTATAGAATAAACCCCTAAGTAAACAGAACTGGTTCATCTTTTGGATATTTAGGGTACTTGGTCCATAATTCCATTACTGCAGTCTGGTACAGCAAAGAAAATTGCCAAAGAGATCTCTATGCCAAATCAAGCTTGCCATTTACCAGCTGCATGATTTTGGAGAAAGGCCTCTGCCACGGGGAGGCTCTTTGTCCTCGACAAAATCTGAATAAATCCTACTGCTTTTGAAAGATTACTTTAATGATTTAAGCAACCTATATGAAATACATAGCATAATACATATCTTTTTATTGAAGTCTCAACGAACCATGAGTTTTATCTCCTACAACCTCAGCCCCATTCTTTCCTAAGCCAATCTTGACAATGACTGGAAACATATTAGAAGATCTTCATTAACCAAAGCATTGGTTCTGGACTGAGTTTTCATTCCAGACTAGTGTCATTATAGTAATGCTTCCTGAATACCCACATGTTCACTATCCTCCAGCCTCCTCCAAACCCCAGAGGTAGTCGTCAAGTCCATGGTTCTTGCCTTGCAAACGCTTTATCGGCTCAAGCCCCTATAAGTTGGCTGTTACCAGTCCCTACCTCTCCAAGTTTACCCCACTCCCCTGATAAGAACATTAACCTTAACCCCAGTCCCAAAAACGTTGGCTGTGATCTGCTTCACATAGCACAAGGTCCTTGAACCGAGGTACTAGACTAATACTCTCTTTAAGAGCTGGCTCTGTGGGGAAAAGAGTCGCAGGCATGGAGACACAGTCTGATTTGTAATAGTTACCAATTTCAATACTGTAAATACTTCTAGTGTGGTTAAAAGCTAAAAATCTCAGTTTGTTTCCCAGAGTCCAGAGTCTCTCATGGGAAACAAACTGAGGGCTTTAGAGGGGAGGGGGATGGGGGATTGGGATAGGCCAGTGATGGTTATTAAGGAGGGCACGTATTACATGGTGCACTGGGTGTTACACGCAAGTAATGAATCATGGAACTTTACATAAAAAACTTGGGATGTACTGTATGGTGACTAACATAACATAATAAGAAATTATTTAAAAAAACAATTTATGAAAAAAAAAGCTAAAAATCTAACCTCACCAAACATGGAGTTGAGAAGAAATCAGCTTTCACAAGTCAGTACTGTCATTCAGCTTACCCATCTTCGACATAGCTAGCATGAAAACTCTCACCTGAAAAACATTCCAACTAGAGCTGACCCTTCATATCAATTCTTAATTATACCTGAGCTTTCAATGAGCCTTTACATGATTTCTTAGATTTGTGTCATCTTGTTTAGGCATCAGTTTTCTTTATCAAGGCCTTTTCTCTCACCTCTACTGCTTCCCATACTGTATGTGCAGAGGTCTGGCACGTACTCTAGCCTATACCTTCACTGATTATGGCATAAGAAAGTAGGATATACAGTGATTCTCATTCCAGGACTGATTTAAATGCTTATGGCATAATCCAAATTGTGGAAATTTCTCTTGAATAATTAATTGGCTTTTGTTAGAGAGGAGTAAACCAATGTAAAATTAATCTTACTAATTATTCTTCCCATATTGCAAACATTATCCAGAATTATGTTTTTAGGCAGTTTTTTATATTTATTTTCTCATCTGTCAAGATGATATGCTCCATTAGAATGGAAATTTTCTCACAGAGAGTCATTGTTTAAAATAATTCCTGTCTAGGATAATTGCTTCAGTCTTATTCTAATAATTTATTTATATTTTCAACAAACAATTGGAGTCCCAAGTGAAATATTAGGAAGTTTCCACATGAATAGTTGAAATTCCTCAGGATTCAAAATATATGAGGCAATATTAGTGATATTTTAATGAAAGTGTATAAGGTAAGGAAGAAAGAATGAAGATTAACATCTACGAATCTCAACTTGTAAACTATCATACATAGTTTCGTCTATCCTCCTATATTCCTTACTTAGTTGTTTTGAAGCCCAAAGGAGAGGATTATCTATGGGAGTTCTCAGATGACCTTGAACTATGTAAACACACGGTATTGGGTTATACCCATTGTATAATATTATGCCTTTCATATAGTAGGGGCTCAATTAATGCTTGTGGAAGCTATTAGTAAAGAGAAATATATAAAGACCAAAATTTTATTTTAAAATTCTTCTGAAATATCTGAGTGATTAAACATGTATAGATTATTTTACCTGATAATAAATTTCTCCCTGAGGAAATTATAGCACCTGCAGAGAAAGAGGCTCATGCTAGTAGGGGAGATAGACTTTATGGCAGGTAATCGCAGGTCGCCTGACAGTTCCTGCTGATCAGATATCTTCTCAAAACCTAGATTTACATAATGAAGGAACAGAAACCTGTGGCTTTTTTTTTTTTTTGCAATTCTATTCCAATTCAACTGTGGCACAAGACATATTTAATTATAATAGTGCTGAGATGACTAATGCCAGAACCACTAGATTTATAACAAACTGCTTCATTACTTATAAGCAGGGAAGACAACAAATGTTACTTCTTTATAAGTTTAGATTATGGATGTGATGAAGAATTATGTAACAAAAAATTAAAATTATAACACAAATAGTGTGCAAATGGATTGCAATTCTCAATGTACAGTGAGAATTTTAAGAAGTCAATTTTAAGATTGCAATTTGACATTAAAAGCCAAAGGCATCTTTACCAGAAAGAGACATTTATGTGTTAACCATTTTACAATTTTCCATGGAGATAGGACATTGGTCTATTTACTTCAGCATCATACCTTAAAACCCAAGTCTAGTACTTTTTGGTATAAGGACCTTCCATCAAGTAACCAAATATAACTCACTTTCTTTCCTTTAAAGTTTTTGTTTGTTTGTTTGTTTGTTTGTTTTTAATTTGAGAGAGATTGAGAGAATGCTTGGGCATCAGCTAGAGTGGCAGAATGGGGGGGGGAGAGAGAGAATCTCAAGCTGACTCCGTGCTGAGCACTGAGTCCCACATGAGGCTTGATCCCAGGACCTGTAGATCATGACCTGAGCCAAAACTAAGGGTCTAATGCCACCAGGTGACCCTCACTTTCTTTATGGTAGCACATCACTGTTCCTTTATCTCTCCACACACATTCTTTAGGCTCTTCTCTTAGTATCTTAACCTCGTTCCTGTCCTGGTGCTCTGCACCTCACTCTTGCCCACATTCTCCATGACAATCTTTCTGACTACTCTTCATTTTCTATTCCCCTCCATCCCCTGTCTCTCCTCTTGCAACATTCAACTACTCATAGATCTTTTATATGTGAATTACTGAAGTATTGACTTTTGTTCTTATCATTCTCTAGCATTCTAGGGGATTTGACTCCATTGGCTCTATTTGCTTCACCTCCTTCTGTTTCTTCTGTGAATCGTGCCGAGCATCTCACCCTTATATGAACATGTCATTCTGTTTCTTCATTATATTTAGGTGGCTACCTGCCAGATTTGAACCTTCAGTCCTGAGCTGTCCTCTTTATTTCAGTCCCATGTTGGCAAGTTCTACTTATGATTAAAGTATCTGATTAAAGCAGACCTCATTAAATCTGTTCTATTACTGCTCATTTCAAACCCAGTATTCCTGTATTCATACATCTGGATAACCCTGTAAAAATCACACTTTGGATTTAGTTCCTTCTTGAAAAAGCTATTTTTAACAAGCCTCCATCAGGATGAGGAGGAGGGATGGATTGGCATGAAAAGAGTACAAGAAATGCACAGCATAGCAAAATGTATAGCCATTTTCCCCCACTTCATTCCTCCAACCCAGAAAAGGGTCACCTGTCCAGGATGCCAACTCTTAAGGGGTATGACAAAGTCAAGGTTATTCTGGGTTTGGTTTTTTATAGTATCTAAAAAGTCTGAAGAAAAAATGTGACATCCTGGAATGAGAGCTCAATCCCAGGTAAAGGGCTGGAGGATGCTAAGCAAGTGCTTCCTAGCCACACTCTCCTTCACTCTCCACTCAGCGTAACAATGTTAAAGCTCTAGGGCTTCACTCAAGTGACCATACTGCTCAGAGTGTAAGACAGGCCCCTGGATCCTGGGCAAATCATTAAATACTCAGGACTAGATTAGTAGGCAACAGTCTGATGTTCAGATCAGCTCCAAGAATAAAGGGAAGTATAAATCTATCTCCATCTTTCAGTAGTTACTAAGCCCAGGATTTGTGGACAAAAATTATCAAGGGGGAAGGAATTCCTCTTTAGTCTGTCTGTCCAGACTAGCTTCTTATGGGTAGGATTACGCTAAAGCTTAGTCTGCAAATAACCAGAGAAAGGGATCTCAGTTATCAATCTTCTATATAATGCATAGATTCATTTACAAAGGAAGGAGTTAAAGGCTTGCTTGCTTTAACACATTGTTCTCAACTCCAGATGCATGAGAATCTATATGGACAAACACAGTATCTTACCTCAAAGACCAGCTCCTTTCTGTATGTGTTTCTTTTGGTGTTACCACCATTATGCCACTCTTCCAGGATGGAAAATTTGGATATATTTAATTGAAATTCAGAGGGAATAATAGAGAAGTTACTCAGATATATCAAGCTCTTTTGATTAAAAAAAATGTGTAAATATTTTTCTTTCTCCTTTAGTCACATTACCACCACCTAATCTAAGTCCTTACCAGCACATATTTATATCTGCACTAAATATTTACAACAGTTCTTCCTGGCTTATCTTTTCTCTGTCCATGATTTTTTTTTTTGAGCACTTATTTAAACAAAATGATCTAAGAATCTCTTTTTCTCCTACTGTTTCCCTACCCAAAGATTTTCTTTGCTTCCTAAAACAAATTCAACTTTCTTTATTAGGTTTGTAGAGTTCTCTGCCATCTATCCTTACCCATTTTTACCCACCTTTTTTTTTTTTAGCAATACTTACCAACATAGACCTTAAACTCTTACCATGAGAGTGGCTTCTTATTTCCCTAGAAAATGTTCATTTCTACTATAAGAATAAAGTATAGAGTCATCAAAAACAAAATCATGCCAATTTCTCCATGATTTGGGTTCCCTAGAGAATTTCTCATCAGTTTCTAAGACTTGAAAAAGGTTATTCTTTTTTTTTTTTTAAGATTTTATTTACTTATTTGACAGAGATAGAGACAGCCAGCGAGAGAGGGAACACAAGCAGGGGGAGTGGGAGAGGAAGAAGCAGGCTCATAGCAGAGGAGGCTGATGTGGGGCTCCATCCCAGGACTCCAGGATCACTCCCTGAGCCTAAGGCAGACGCTTAACAGCTGAGTCACCCAGATGCCCCGAAAAAGGCTATTCTTAATAAATGAAGAGGGAAATAAATATGTTGCCCAGAATCTCAACACATGTAATATGGTCCATATCTGTGGCATGAAATTGAAGAAGTTTTAGACAGTTACATAAGTAATAAAGCACAGAATAATTTTCATTTTTCCTGAACTATCTAAAAACCATACACAGAAATTGGCATAGTGTTGATATGATTGTAAAACTTTATTATTTGATATTCAGTCTTAGCCTCATCAACAAAGCCAATTTTTAGGCAAAAAGTCAGAGTACCAGGGTGTCATTAAAATGTAAAATCTTCACGCATTGTTGTTCAAGAAGTCAGATCATGGAACACTGGGTGTTATACACAACTAATGGAGCATCGAACTTTATATTGGAATCCGGGGATGTACTGTAAGGTGACTAACATAATAAAAAAATCATTTAAAGTAAAAAAAAAAAGTCAGATCATGTTATATTTACATTTTAATGTAAATTCCAATTAACATTTCAATGTAGTAAAATATCTTTATTGTGTAACTTGTATAAGTATCATACTATGAATTTTTAGCTTTTATTTTTATACACACATTGTGTATGTTCTAAATGAAGTTTTTTTAAAAAATCTTTTTTAACGTGGGTCAGAGTTTTAAAAGGTTGAGAGCCATTACTTTACCTCATTAAATTATTACAAAGGCATTGCAATAGAGGCAGTACTGATGAGGGAATAGAAGGCAAACTGAGGACAAAGCATAAACTAACACCCTGAAACCTCCCCCCACACCCCACTCCTGGGTGGAATATATGATATTCTTCCAGGAATCTCCCAACTATCTTTATATTAATGCCTTGCTAGAAGGGAAAAACAACCTTAACTTGACAATGTCAAGGCCTCCAGTATCTTGTAGGTCCTCTTTAACATATGAAAATCCTTTTGAAACCTCCTTTTTCCTTACCTTCCCCAATCCCATAGTATATAATCAGCCACCTCTCACAACCTGGGGCAGCAGCCAAGTCCTGTCTCCGTGCTTAATAAACCACCATTTTGCACCAAAGATGTCTCAAGAATTTCTTGGTGGTCGGCTCTGGACTCCACCCCACTGAACCTCACTGATATTCCAAAACTACATCAGTACTCCAATTTTGCAGAGGAGGAAACTTAAGCTGAAATAAATTAACTCTCCTTCCTCAGGACTATAGAAGTAGAGAGATTAGCATTCAAATTCAGGTAAATCCAAAGTCAATATTAAGTCTACTGTCCCATATGCCCCTATATTCTACTCCTTTATTCTGGACTCAAATTTTAAATGAATGTGTGTGAAGGTCAAATTATTCTTGGCAGATATTGTTGTTAATGAATTTGCAACACTAGTTGAATTCCTGTCAATAAAGCAAAACTACATTTTAAGAACACTCAGTGTAAGAAAATTTGAATTTAAGAAACAAAACAAAACAAAAATAGATAACCCCCCCAACCAGACTCTTAAATATAGAAAATAAACTGGTTTTTGCCAGAGGGGAGGTGAATAGGGGGATGGGTGAAATAGTTAAAGGGGATCAGGAGTATAGTTATCATGAGAAGTAGTAAGTAATATATAGAATTGTTGAATCACTATTGTATTGAAGCTAATATAACACAGTATGCTAATTATAATGGAATTAAAAAATGTAAAGAAAACCTGATATTATGGAACAGGTGAATTAAGAAGCTATTTCCTCTAAGTTTTTAAAGTTTATATGTGATTCCATGGAGGTTCTCAGTGACATGCCAATAAATTCAAAGTAGAAAAATTGGGCCCATGTGGACTTTAGATACATCTATTTTTACAATCAACAACATTAAATACTACAAAATATTTTAATCTATATTTTTGTTCAAGCTAGAGTTTCATGAAACTGGGTTTAAAAGTAAGGTCCAGAAAAAAGTACGAGACTAGGATAGAACTAGCAGATTAAAAATTAACATGTGGGCATAGATCCCTTAAAAATTTAAAATAAAAATGTATTTGAATATTTTTGAGAAACGTACTGGAAAATAAGATTCTTACTGAAAGTGAAAGGTGGTACATCTGGGAATAAAGTCACAGCTCCCAACGACTTTGGTTTCCAGTGCAGTAATTATGGGAAAACCGCGTTCAGAGTAGACAATAATAGTATGTATATGTATGTGTGTGTGTATATATATATGTGTGTATATATTTAGATATATATGATATTTATCTATATATATGTGTGTGTATATATATATATATATAGATAGATAGATAGATAGATAGATAGATAGATATAATTGTACTGTTGCCAAAGTAATGGTATTTCTGGTAAACACGAATGTAGAACTCTCCAAAGGCCAACTCCTCAAGCAGTAGAAAGAAATCTGAGATTAAAACAAACATAAACTCTTGTCATGCAGATCCAGGTCAATGATGACAAAATTTAAAAAATGTCATTTTAATATATGTTGTAAAGCAGCACAGACTGCTAAACTCAAAGACTTCTGTGATAACCCAAAACCAGCATGTGTTCATAAAATACTTTACTTTTCAGTGACTAATATTGTAGAACTAGCTGTGGCAGGCTAGTACTTGGTCCTCCTTTTGGGGGGCAAACAGCTTAATGACACATCCCATTCTCTCTGAAGTTAGATGGTACCATGAGATGGAATACTGGCAAAGAGTGTGGATGCAAGTGAGAAATGAAGGACCTGGCCCCTAAACCCACTTATGAGTTCATCCATGTTTTCTCTCTTCTGAATACCTTGAAGCCAAAGGTAGAAATTGTTTATTGTTGACCTGCACTCAACCATGATCTACCTGAGAAACAGACCTTTGTTGTGTTAATAATTGCTGGGATCTGGAGGTTATGTGACTCAGCATACCTTAACACAAGCATCAAATTTCAACACTAATAAAAAATGATAACATGGTCTATTAGGGGTATCCAGTATTAAAAGCCAATATCATACTACAATTATTCTACATAAACAGTATTTACATTGTTTTCATTTCCTTGAGGTATCTATAATGAAAACAAAGAACAGGAGTGATTTTTACTATTATTGTATCACACCAAAAACAGAGAGACAGAGAGAGAGAGGTGATCAAATCAGGTCCAAAGCTTCTGCTTGTTTTTACCTTTATTCCTCCATTTGGCTTGCTTTCACCCTAGCCTCACTTTTACCTTTAGGTCATCTTCCTTTCCTATACATCTCCCATAGCTCTCTTATTCTAGAGAGTGTCCTTGGATGCCCTCTAGAATATGGTGGCTGAAATTGCAAGGATGAACATTTCCTGTCAATATACCCTGTTTTCACATGAGGAGGTCATGTATTTCATTAGACAGAATGTTACCAAAATGATTAACTCTTCTATTATGATGAATGAAACAGAGTACTGCTGCATATCTTGTGGTTGATTCCAAATTAGAACATGAAAGCTGAAATCAACAAATAATGAACTGGCTCAGCATTTTTCCCTAAGTTATGTCAATGAGTGAGCATTTCCTTTTGTAGTGGCTGAAAACAAGTATACATTTTTGCAAGGAATTTCAGGTGAGAACAAAAATATTTTCCTTTCTTTCCTAAGAAGTACCAATAATGGTTCCTCTTTTGGCATAATTTCAGACACTGTAGAAATATTTCCTTTTCTTAATTTAACTTGTGGCTTAGTCTGGATATCAGTTGCACAGAGAACAAAATAAAAGCAGCCACAGAATCATCTATCCCTTTTTGGAATGGACATAAAATGCCCTTTCTCCTCTACCAGTGCATGTGGGGGGTTGTGGGGTGTGAAGTGCGAGGCATCCTAAGGCCCGGGGTTGGGGGAAGCAATTGCTATGAGGAAGGACAGGAAGCATATATGTCAGACAGCTGCCATAAATTATATTTGCCACTTCCAGGCAACCTAGAACAAGTAAATCCTTGGCAAAAAAATGTAGACTTTCTATGCCTAGGCTTTTTGATATTGTACACAGGAGCAATATTATTTTTCTCTTTGCCTTCCAGCTTTTCTATGGGGAACAATCAGTTTTCCGCAAGAGTACTCTGACATTATTTTTTGAAAAATCTCTCAAGAGCATTACTAAAACAGGCCACATAGATCAAGAAGAAAACACCTGGAAATTGCTGGATGCAGTAAGTCATTCATGATATTTTTATTGTATTTTTAATGGAACAGGAAACCATGACAGCACAGAGTCTGGAGAAGTGGCCCAGCCGTTAAAGAGGTTAGAAGATATAAGAACCCTTGAAATCCTCTTAAGTAATCAGTGTCACTGGCCTGTTTTCTAATTTTGTAGAAAAAAGTTAAGATTCCTCTCAACGTGTGCCTCATTGGAAGTCAAAATTCAATTCCTCTTAGCTCTAAAGACAAATGGTACAAATATTTGAAATGTAAAGTAGTCCATGCTAAGGTTAATATCTTTAGAATAAAGAGCAAAGATTAAGTCCAAATATACACATGTCTGTCTTTTCACATGCTCTGCTCCAGAATGAGGGCACAAATGCAGCACGCAGGACAATGGGCTATGTGTGAATGGCAAATAGGTTTCTTCTTGCAGCACAGCCAGCCTAAATGATGGATAGTGAGTGCCAGGAACACCATGTTCATAAGAATTTTGAGAACTTTTCTGGACTCAGAGGGCAGTGATGGAGAATTATTAATCCCCTTAGGACCAAAAGTGAGCGGCAGCAGGCAAGCAATGCTCTGTACCTGACATCTCTGGTCTACTGGAAACTTAACAAATGGAAAACCCATGGCCATTTTAGTTGTGGTGAGGTGGTGTACAGTCATGGATGAAGATGCCCCAGTGCTCTGGTTTTCCTTGTTACTCAAAGCCTGAAAGCTACCTCAGAGATTAAACCTATTGTGGGCAGATATCTTGCAGTTAAGAACAGGTCTGTCACAGCTCTTTGAGCATGACTTGGCCATATTGATCATTTCCCACCTCATCTCTGAGTTCCTGTGGCATCCTATATAAATAGCCAATATCACACAATACCTGGTTATTTGCATTTTCATATATGTGCAAATGCATATAATGCATTTACTTATCTCTTTTAATTTAGCATTTTTGTTACTATTATGGTAGAGTAGTCATAGATCATACAAACCAGAACATTTGGAAATGAAAGGAGCTAATGTTATTACATGGGACAATAAGAGATACAAGCCAGAACTTTCCTGGGAAGCTGGACCTATGGTCGCCCTAGATACAGTCCCGGTTTATAAATCAAATGATTCCAGTTAGGTAAACTGTTAAAAAAATTTTTTTCTGTAAATATATGTAACACAAAAGACGCTCATACAAATAAAAAATTAGAATCTATAAGTACTAAAACATGGGAATTCCTGAGGTTCACAGTTTAACAAAGCAGTGAAAAAATGTAAACATAAAAACCAACCCATTATTACTTGTCAGCTGATCCATTTTATAATATTCTAACTGGATTCCTTGCTTTCTTCCTTGCTGTTTTTTTTTTTTTTAATGGAGCAACCAGAGTGATTATTAGTACTAATCAAAACATGTCCCTCCTCTGCTTACAAATCTTTCGTTTACTTTCTCATTGCACTTAGAATAAAATTCAACAACTTACCATGGTCTATAAGCATCTGCCAAACTACACACATCTCCTATATCGTCCCCCGCTGCCGACCCTATCACTTTCTGTCCTCTGGCCACAATGGACATATATCATCAGCACCCAACAATTTCCAAATTCAGGGCCTTCCCATTTGCTATTTACCTTAACTGGAATGCTCATTTCTGGCCCTGGTATAACCTTCAGGTCTTAGCTGAGCTTGAATTAAGCTCTCAAATCTCCTAAAAGCTTGGCCTCTCTTGTTTAAAGCAGTGCCCTTTCCCAAGTTACCCCATTTGTTCTATTCTTACAATTCAAAATTTTCTTTACTTCATTTGCTATTTACAACAATTTGAGCATGTAATACTCGCCTAGCACTCTTAAAATAGGCCAACTCTCTGCTTAATAGGATCTGAGAAGCTCAACATAGAAATTGTAATTGAACTGGCATCTGAAGAATGACAAAAAGAGTCAAGTAGAAATATTGAGGGAAGAACATCCCAGACAAAGAAAAGCAAGTGAAAAGGCTTTGAAGTGGAATGAAAAGGCCAGTGCATCTATTTTACCATGAAGAAAAGACAAATTTATAGGAAATGATGTCAGACAGGAAATGGTCTGTAGAATCTTCAATTCCATGGAAAGTATTTAGATTTAAGTGTAATTGTAATGGAAGGCTACTAAAGGGTTGGAAATAGGTAAGTGACATAATCTAAGTTACACTTTAAAAAGATTACCTAGTCTATTCTATTTGGAGTATGGAGATAAAACAGCAGAAAGATTAGGAGGTTTTACCACAGTCTAAATGACCTAGGGTGGCAACTGTCAAAATGGAGGGAAAAAAAGTCTGGGTATTTTAGAGAGAACCAAATGGACATGCTGATAAGTTGACTACATAGGGAACATTTTTATGTTGTTTACTGTTGTATCCTGAGTACCTAGCACGATGCCTGGACAATACCGCATGATAGTATTAAAAGTAGAGAAGAGATGAAAACTACAGACTCATCATTTCAAGTCAGACTTCTCATGGCAAAAACAGATGACTCACACTGTTGCAGAGCAGCATATAAAACAAGTCCAAAACACTTGTCAAATATCATCCATGGAGAGAAACCGGAATATACAATTGGCAAGTTTCCTCCATCATGTAACAGAGTTAGATGGCCATGCAACATTGATGCCACAGAACACAAGAGAACGTTATCTCCTCAAAAGTAATAGAATGACTAACATGTACAGATGATGAGATATTGGTATGTTATAGTTCATGAGGGTGTGAAACACATCTACTTTTGCTCTCCTTAAGTTACACCACATACCAGGTGAGTAGATACTTGATGAACCAATGAACAAAGAATACAAAATGGATGGATTTTTTTTCTATTTAATCACTGCAAATGCATGATTCTATATTGTATTTTTGTCAATTCCATGAAACACGACAGACTAGAAAAGTAGAATTTGTTCAGTTCTGAGCAAGCGTGTGTTATATAGGAGCAAGAAATAGTGTTGATATATAAATAAGGGAGGTTGCTTCTGTAGGCCAATCCACCCACTGATTTATTCATTGTGGTAATAGTTGCTTGTCAACAATGTCCCACATGAGCTGATCTAGTGTTGGTGGAAATCATCAAAATGATCTGACTATGCTCACTCTGAATTTCTGTTTCTCTTTCAGCATGCTGAGCAGAGAAATGGTCAATAAGTACATGACTCCTTTTTTTTAGATCAGACATGCTAGCTGTCAAGGGGAAAGGTACTCTTATGACTATGAAATGTGAAATGAGATAAAAACATTTCTTCAAACTCACATCTATGATTTCAAGTGTTTGCTCAAGTGGCATATCTCAGTGATATATTCAGAATCTTAAGTAGCCTGAATCTATCTCTTCAGGGCTAAAATACCACAAGGTTAAATGTTTTGAATAGAATACCAGGATTTTAAAACATGGCCACACTAGAGGACAAGTGTCTGAACTGTCAAAAATTTGACTCTTTCTCATAAATAATTTCCTTCTCTTGTTAAAGAAAGGAATCAATGAAGTATTGCTTTAGGGCATATTTTAAAAGCATCCCATTGTTATAATAAAACATGTAGAAATACATAACACCTTGATTGCCATCAAAGAGTAGATTAGGAACACATTCACAACTATACTCTCAGTTGCAAAAGTCAACTTTTCAGCATTTGAGGGTAATATGCTTGTTGATTTTCATCTGATGAGCTGTTAAATGAAATTCCATGAGATAACCCTCCATGTTTTTTGGCTATTTTTCCTATCTGAATACCATAGCTATTTAACAAAGTCATCAAATAATCACCACCTGCCAATGCAAAATTGTGATTGGGGATTTTCTAAGTTAGTGAAAACAAAATGGAGAAATAGAAATCAATTAAATGTGAAACTGATCTACACTTCAAATTATTCATCACTGAGAATGACATAAATTTTTTGGAGATATATTACAAATAATTTGTCATCACTCACTAATAAAGCTAACTAATAATTTTATCGTATTTAATTCTTATTTTGAAAAATATAACATATCTATATAACTTACTAGAAATAGTCCAAACATCAGTTAAATACTACAACTGTGAAAGTATGCAAAACTCACAAATGGAAAAAAGAGGAACTAGAACAAAAAAATTGACTTCAAATTCCAGTTCTGCAATTTATTTGTGACTCTCGATGTCTTTTTCTGTTCCTCAGTATCTTCATTCACAAATTATACCAATTATCCTCAAAGGCAATTATAAATATTGAAAATTATCCATGTATAATACTTAGCATAGTTTCTAGGCGTATAGCAAATTTAGGAATGGATAATTGTTATCAGAGAATTTCACTTATACCTGTAGGGCAGTAGTTGTTTCTTGTTCTAGTTTTCTTTGTATGACTCCCTCCCTTGGAGTTTTAGTGCTCAATGTATATTCAACAAATGGATGAATAAACATGTGACAGGA
Organism: Ailuropoda melanoleuca; assembly: GCF_002007445.2. NCBI lineage: Eukaryota > Metazoa > Chordata > Mammalia > Carnivora > Ursidae > Ailuropoda > Ailuropoda melanoleuca. The sequence goes on from NC_048226.1 coordinate 58,521,517, forward strand.
CTGTATCTACAAGCAGCAATGGTATTATTCTTGTATTTCTCAAACTTTCTTGTATTCGAGTTGTGCCCCAAGTGGCATGTGCCTTTCTCCAGTCCATGTGAGAATAGAAAATTAAAAGCTTAGGAAAAAGCCCAACTGTTCAGTAGAGGAATATTCTTTTCTTACAGATATGCCTTCAGTGCCTATTAGCTGTTGATTATATTTACCTGCAAGAGACCAGGTAACAGGACCTAAAGGAATGGAAGAGAAGACAACTCATTCATTAATTCAACTGTATTTTTTGAATGCCTACTATGTGCCAGGCACATCTTCTAGTCCTGGGGATAAAGCCATGAAGATGACAAACAAAAGTCACTGTCCTATGAGGCTTACAGTCCAAATGCAGGGAGGAGAGAAAGAAATGCCAATAGTCCAGTAGGAGAATGGTTTGGAAGAAGGTGGATGGTGTGGGAGCACAAGGAGGAATCCAAGGGCAATGAGGAAGACCCTCCTAATCTAAAGAGGCAAAATAAGAGTGAAATGGACTCTGGATACATTGTGGACTCCCTAATCAATTCACTTGTGGACTGTCTGCCTCTGAACATTCCTGAGTATTTGTAAGCTCACTGAACCAAAGACAAAGGATTTAAACACTCTATGGAAGGGGGTGGGGAGATGGGAATAAGTAGACATGAACAAAACCAGCAGGAAAATTTTCTTAGGAGTGAAGTGATGGAGGACCCATCATGATGGCTTCAAGGAAATCTGGGGGTTGAGCTCTCACTGATAATATAAGAAGAGACTGCTCATTGTCTTTCTTCTCCCACATTACTATTTCTCAAAAATTCTGGATAAATATGGCACTATGTGTCTTTAGTTTTTTTACTTATTAGAGTAAAACAAATCAAATGGAATAATGGCTTTTTTTTAATCACAGTCATTAATACAAGTTTTACAACTTTTCAAGGATAGGTTAAAATTCTGGGTTTACCAATTACTAACATATTTGAGCAGATAAAATCTTTCTGAGTGTCAATATCCTCTTTTATAAGATACAGTTAATAATATCTCAGAGTAGTAAACAGATACATTTTATAAGAGGATATAACCATAAGTCATACACATATAAACTGTTAATATGTCAAAGATCTTTAGTTTATTAAGAGAACCAGTTAGATACTATATCAAAGAGGAATTCAAAAAGCAGACACACACATGAATATTCAAATAGATGAAAAAGGAGTCTATCAAAATTAACTAAATGTGGTTGTTTTGCATATCTATAGGCAAGATTAATTTGCAGTAATACCACTTTCTTAAGACTTACAGAATTGACAAAGACAATGGAAGGTGTACACACACCCAAATGAATGAGTTTAGTTGATCAACCACTCTCCTTATTCTACCTGTTTTAACGTCCCTACAATTTTTCCTGATAGAGCCATTTTGATAATTAAATTAGGTGATATATAAAAAAACACTAAGCACAGTGCCTGGAAGACAGAAAATGCTAAGAAAACATGTTGACTCTTAAGTTGCTATGACTTTTTTTTTTAATTTGCTATGACTTTTAGAAAGTACTAGATTGAAACATAAAATTTCTGGTAGTAGAGCATTTTCAACCTACAAAAATACCAGCATCATATAGTTCAAATTATTATAACAATTATAGTCATTTAACAGCAAGAAAACTGGTTTTATTATCAAAAATTGTTGAAAAGATATAAAACAATTATATTTATATTGTGAAGAGAACTTTTCTAGAACTAAGAAGTTTCAATCTCTGAACTTTTGATGACCTGCTTGCTGTTCTTGCAGGTTCCTTGGGGAGTCAGATGTAGCTGACTTTGCTAAGTAAAGGCATACTATTTAAGGCTGTAGGGCATTCTTTCCCAAAGTGATAAACTACACAAGAGTTCCCAGGTTATATCATCAGAGAATGCCAAGGTAACAAAGAGATTATTTTATGTTTGGGTGATTTAACCACAACAAAAAAGGATTTTCAACATTTATTTGACCATGACCTTTATTCACCAAGCATTTCCTCTATTGTTCCAGGGAACATTGTTTGAAAAAAACACTACAAATGTTTGGCTACACACCTCTAGATGGTGTCTCACTCTGGATAACTAAACTAAGCCCAGCATTTTATTAGAAGACTTCTTAATGACTAGATGGAATAAGATGTCAACAACCATGCTTTTCTACAGCCTTGAAAATGGTAGGCTCTTCTATCAAAGTGTATCCAGAGTTGACTGACATCTATTTCCAAAATTCCCACTCTATCTAAAGCACAGTGTCTCTTCTTAGACCCTAACAAGGTTGCAATTCTCCTCTGTGATTTTATTTGTGGTTTCGTGTATGGTCTATGTACTCTACAGCAGCCAGAGTAATCTTTTTAAAAATTTACATCAAATTATGTCACTTTTCCATTAAAAACTCCCCAGTGGCTCCCATTCAGCTTCAAATAAAACTCAACTCTTCCTTTGGAATAGAAGGTCCCGCATGGTCTGACTCCAATTATATCTCTGACGTCAACCCCTACTCTTTCTAATCACAAGGACCCTGCATGTTTGTGTCTTAGGGCCTTTCTCTATAGTTCGCTGCCTGATAACCACAGGGTTCATTCTCACTTTAGAAAAATCTTTACATACCATCTTTAGATACCATCCTACACAAAATAGCTCCTGTACTTTCTATCCCTTACCTTCCTTAAATCTTCTTTACAGAATTTGTCACTTGACATTTTTAAGTTTTCATTGTCCATCTCTGTCGCCTAGAATGTATGGTTCATGGCTGCAAGATCTATTTGTTTTGGCCAATGCTATATCCCGAGATCTCAAGAAATTTTTTTAATGAATAAATGGATGAATAAAAGAATACCAGAGATAGAAGATCCCAGAAATCCCTCAAAAAATGAAACAAAACAAAAAACAAAAACAAAAAAACTATTCATTTGTAATTTTTTTTTTTTGTCATTGCATGTGCAACTAAAGGATCTGCCTTCTTGTAGTTTCATCAGTAGAGACTTTGGCCTTGACTATGTCTGTTGGAATGTGTCAAGACAAGAAGAGCTCTGAAATTCCTAAAAGCAGAGTAACCAATACTCTAAGCTTATCAATTTTTTAAACACGATTTATGAACATGGATAGATCTTACAAGGAAGTAGGAAAAATGCAAATATTGATTTTAGGAGTGGAGGGCAGCGTGAAATTTCTGTTACAGGTAATATTGTATAGGATTTTAGGACAAAAATGATAAAATTTCAAGTCTGCTGATATGCATGAGTTAATTTCAGTGTTAGATGGTTACAAATAATAAAGATAAAAAATGATAATGGAAATATTTCTTTTAAATCTTACCTGAGAAGACTTTTATGAAAAAAAAATTCTCTTTTCTATATCCCACCAGTATAGTATTGAATGAGACTTTTTCCTTTGACATTCTTATACTTACTGCCCATATGGTGACTGCATAATTAATTCCTAGTCTCTCAATTTGAATTCATAAGTACAGAGGTCATAAGCCATGCCTAATGCTCTCTGTGCAGCCCCAGGCACTAAACTAGTGCTACATACATATATTCACGGTTAGTCTCCTGCTCTGTGGTCATATAGGAAATACTACAAGGCGAAGTCATTTGTTGTATTTTTCCAACATGTTATCTTAAAACTGTCAACATTCAACATTACTAAGATGAGTCCTAGCATTCCAGGCCAGTGGAGATGGGTAATGGCAAAAATAAACAAAGCATATACGTGGACAACCACTATGGTCTAGGTCAGTTTCAGAGTCCTCCCAATTGCTGATATTTGGATTTTTAAGTGCTTAAACTTGTAAGGGTGACTAGAGTAACAAGCCATTAAAACACACTGAAACTCCTACTCAGCTAAGCTAGGGACTCAGATCCTTCCAATCTACTTCACAGGTGAGTCTAAAATAATTTTAGAACAGACTTATTTAAGTCAAGGGGCATGTATTATCATCAATATCTGTGAACAAAAGAGGTATTGAATGTCTATTCTGAGCTCCACATGGCTCTAGATAGGAGAAATACAAAATTTGGGACAATACCCAATTCAATGAAAATGATTTGGTTGCTGAGGAAAAGATAATGATAGGAAGGGCCATTAACATTTATTGAATACTTAAGCAAGAATTCTGTTTGAATATAGCTTTTAATCCCTGCAGACATCTTATGAAGTAAATACTATTTTGAAAGGTATAAAAATGGAGGTTGATATAGTTCAAATAGCTCCCAGGGTAACACAATTTGCAATAGTTAAAAACAAGACCCTCTGGGGTGCCTGGGTGGCACAGCGGTTAGGCGTCTGCCTTCGGCTGGGGGCGTGATCCCGGCGTTGTGGGATCGAGCCCCACGTCAGGCTCCTCCGCTGTGAGCCTGCTTCTTCCTCTCTCACTCCCCCTGCTTGTCTTCCCTCTCTCGCTGGCTGTCTCTATATCTGTCAAATAAATAAATAAAATCTTAAAAAAAAAAAACAAGAACCTCTTTCTTCTAGCTATAAAGTTCCTACTTTCCATATGCTACCTATACTATCTTCCTAGAGAATAACTGATTTACCGCATCTTGCAATTTACTTCATAGTTGTCTTTCCTGGAGACCCCCCTAAGTTTCATTTTAACCCACCTTATATAGTTATGATGATGCAACTAAATGAAGTGATTTATAGAATTTGCTCAACACAGAGACATTCACTAAATAGGTCAGCCCTACTTCCCCCTATCTTTAAGAAGCTTCAAATCTTATTGATTACAAGATTCATACCTGAGGCTGCAATGAACCCAGGTAGCAGCTATTAGTATTAAGAAAATATCAATAATCACTGGAGGATTCTGGAAGGAGTGATACCTGGTGTAAATTGTGCTACCTGGATGAAAGATGGACCCAGCAGAGAGGGAGAATAGCTACCCATAGGACTGAAGTCTCCAGGTTACAACTCTCCTATTCTATTCTTACTTATTTTCTGAAATTCAAGAAACTTTCAGTATTTTCTTGATATATCCTTATTTTAAATATTTATCTTCAAATCATTTAGATCTGCAGCCATTTGCACATACAATTATGTTGCATAAAAATTTATTAATCTGACAGTGACAAAAACTATAATTGAATTAAGATAAAGCTACAGCTACAAATTCCTTTCTTGTTCATTTACTTTGTAATATATCTAGAAACCGTCTTATTTAAGTGCCACACAGTCTATAAATTATTCTGTAATTCCAAATGTCAAAGCCCATAACAACCCACGAATTTATTACATTACCATTATTGATCTTTGGCACAGTTGTAGTTTTAATGACAGCCTTTAAATTCACAATTGATTTCCTATATACAAAAGTTGACATGAATCTAGCATTTTTATTAATATTATAAAATGACTTGCTAATATTAAAATGCTACCTGTTTTTTAAATTGTCATCTTTCTTCCATGACTAACTAGATGCCATGCTTTTGTGTTTTTGTTTAATGATAATCTTTGGCAATGCTTGATCTGTGAAAGACACAAATCTTTGCACAATTCTAATTTTTGAAGTGGTGGTGGTTATATGCATGGCCAAAGAATAAAAATTCCAGGGGTGATAAGTAAATAAAAGAGAAGATTGACTGGGTGAGCAAGGCTGCTGGGCAAAAGATACTCAAAGGGAAGCCAGGTGGGTGAGGAGAACCTCAGTAGAAGACTCCCAAATGTATTTACTGGCTTGTCAATAGCAAGTCAAAAGGGCATAGAGGGCACTAAGAGGAGAAAAACACAAATCCCGTTAACTGAACAATTTTATGTAAGTCAGGTTGGTTACAGTCTCTATGGAAGACAGAGATCTACCATGTAGAATGTACTTCTACTACAGTCATCCCAGTCATTTCTTTTAATGTTTAGTTTTATTATAATAAACCCGGGAAATTTATTTTCTGAGAGTTTAGCTAGAAAATTAATCCACATATATTCAATAGGAAACCAATTTTAAAATTAATAAATTTACAGCCAGTTTAACCAAAAACATGAAAGAGAGAACAAATTACCAATAGCAAGAATGGGAAAAAAATATCATAGACTATGACATAACCAAAGGAATGTTAAGAATTATGGCAATAAATTCAATAACATAGGTGAAATTTGTAAACTCTACACACAAACACTTGACTACTTACATAAAATAGACCAATTCTTGGGGCACCTGGGTGGCACAGTCAGTTAAGCAGCTGTCTCTTGGTTTTGTTCAGTTTTGTGATCCCAGGGTCGTGATCCCAGGTCCCTGCATCAGTTCTGTCCTCACCAGAGAGTATTCTTGGGATTCTCTCTTTCTCTCCCTCTACCCACCCTCCCCACTCCCACGCTCACACTCTCTTTTTAAAATAAATAAATCTTTTTTTTTTCTTTTAAATATAGACCAATTCTTTGACTAACACAAACTACTACAAGTCACTCAATTTAAGCAGATAATGGGGCTTCTGGCTAGCTCACTCCATACAGCATGCAGCTCTTGATCTTGGGGTTGTAAGTTTGAGCCCCATGTTGGGTGTAGCAATTACTTTAAAAAACAAAACCTTAAAAAAATTTAAGCAGATAATAACTATTAAGGAAACTGAATTCATATTTAAGAACTACCCCCCCACCCAAATTTCCAGGCTTAGATTTTTTTCATTGGAGAATTTTCCAAATGTTTAAGAATTAACACCAGTTCTACAGAGAATCCCTTCTGGAAAATAGATGAGGAAACACTTTCCCAATTCATCTGATGAAGCTAATATCCTGAAACTAAAATCAGAGAGAGTTCAAAGGAAAATATAGCTAAAGGACAATATCCTTCATGTATATATAAAAAGCCTTAAAAAAATATTAGCAAATAGAAGTCTGAAATATATAAAAAGAATCCTACATCACCATCAAATGGAGGTTATTTCAGGGATTCAATATTAAAAAGTCAATATAATTCATCATATAAACATGTTAAGGAAAATTAAAGAGTGAAGTCATCATCTTTGGTAACATGGGTCATTCCCAACTTCAGTACTCCCCCAAAGAAGACCAATTAGCAACTAGATAAGACACCACTGTGAAAATTCCACAATCTGAAGATTAAGTTGAAGCACCTCCTTGAACCAGAGAAATCAAGAACTGCAGTAGAAGGGTAAGAAGAGTGACTATAATCTGATTTGCATCACCTCTCCCACAGGCTGGCACAGTGCCACACCAAGGGCTTCCCCTCTGGCCTATGGTTTCTCCAGTGAGAAAAAGAGGATCTAAGGTGTACATCCAGCTCCCTAATGTTGCAGAGCACTTCCACATGGGTTGCACCTCATGGGGATCAATGTGGGCATCTTGTGGGGTTTGACCACCAGAGATCAGATGCTAATAGAGGAGTGGGATCACGGTAACCAGCGCTCAGAATATGTCAGACCATTCGTGCTTACAGCAGAGCAGGTATCACAGCCCATAGATCTGACCATCAAGCAATGCTGAGTTCATTTGGCCAGGGAGTCCAGCTGGAAGTTTTTTCTGATTTGGGGTCCCAGCTAAAAAGCCTTACCAGTTGTAAAGCCTATTCTACAGCCCCACCCCGGCAAGAAAGCAAATTTGCAACCCTCCCCAACTTCTGAGTATAGCCTCTAGTTTCACCTGACCAGGAAGCCTAGCCAGAGAACATGAGCAGGCACAGAGCATCTTACAGCTACTCTTAGAAAGGGAACCAAGCCAGCAGCCCTGCCCAACTATTTAGTATAGCTTTTAGCCAAGCATTATACAATTATATAAAAATTATATTATATAAAAATTAGAGAAATTGTATAAAAATTATGGAAATTCTATTATATAAAATTATGGAAATTACATAGAAATTATGGAAATTATATATAAAATTATATAATTAAACAGTCATTATATAACAATAAAGGGCCATCCATCAAAAAGACAACAATTGTAAATATTTCTGCACCCAACATCAGAGCACCTAAAAATATAAAACATATACTAATAGGACTAAAAGGAGAAATAAACATGAATACAGCAATAGTTGGGACTTTAATACCACACTCTCAACAATGAATAGAACATTCGGACAAAGAATCAATAAGGGAACAGAGAATTTGAACAACACCATCGCCCAAATGGACCTAACAGACATATAGAAGATATTATATCCAGCAGCAGCAGAATACACATTCTTCTCAAGCACACATGAAATGTTTTCTAGGATAGACCATATGTTAGTCCACAAGACTTAACCAATTAAAGAAGATAGAAATAGCAAGTATCTTTTCTCAGAATGGTATACTAGAAATCAGAAACATGGAAAGACCAAGAAAATATACAAATATATGAAAATTAAACAACACTCTTTTAAACAACTGATGGATCAAAGAGGTATTCAAAAGGAAAATAAAATATATATAGGGAGGAAAAAAATGGAAACACAACATATCAAAAACTATGGGATACAGCAAGGCAGTCTAACAGAGCAGTTTATACCAACAAATGAATATGTCAAGAAAAAGATCTAAAATACACAATCTAATTTTATACCTTAAAGATCTAGAAAAATAACTATGCACAAATTTAGCAAAAGGGAAATAAAAGATGAGAAATAAATGAAATACAAAAATAAAAGATTTTAAAAAAGAGTTTGTTCTTTGAAAAGAGAAACTAAATTGACAAACACAGCTATACTAACCAAGGAGAAAGAGGACCCAAGTAATTAAAATTTTAAGTGAAAGAGGAGACATTGCAATTGATACAGGCAACAGGGGCACCTGGGTGGCTCAGTCGTTAAGCGTCTGCCTTCAGCTCAGGTCATGATCGCTGGGTTCTCCCTCTCCCTCTGCCTGCTGCTCCCCACTCACTATCTCTCTGTCAAATAAGTAAATAAAACCTTTAAAGAGTTAAAAAATATATATATACAAACATACATACAGGCAACAACCTGGATCAATCTCTAGAGAATTTTGCTGAGTGAGAAAAGCCAATCCTAAAGTTGACACAATGTATGTATCCATGTATATGACATTCTTTAAATGACCAATTATAGCAATAAATAATTGATTAGTGGTTGCCAAGAGTTAGGGGTATGTGGTTGGAGGTAAGAGGGAAGGGGATGGCTACAAAAGGGAAATGAGGGATCTCTGTGGTGTTGGAGATGTCCTATATACCATTTGTGATATTGTACTGTAGTTTTGCATAAAAATGTTTTAAGGGTACACTGAATCTTATTTCTTTTTTTTTTTTTTTTTTATTTATTTATTCAACAGAGATAGAGACAGCCAGAGAGGAGGGAACACAAGCAGGGGGAGTAGGAGAGGAAGAAGCAGGCTCACAGCAGAGGAGCCTGATGTGGGGCTCGAACCCGTAATGCCGGGATCACGCCCTGAGTCGAAGGCAGACGCCCAAACCGCTGTGCCACCCAGGCGCCCCTGAATCTTATTTCTTATAACTGCATGTGAATCTATAATTATCTTTAAAAAACAATTATTAAAAGACAGTAATTTTGATTTTGAATTCCCTAAAAAACAAGAAGTCACTTCCAGTTGGATTTATGGACATAAATTGGAAAAGTAAAAGAAGAAAGCCTTAGAAGATTAAATGGTAAAATATTTTTATAGATAATTGTTTGAACACGAAGAACAATAATCGTAAAGGAAAAGAGCAAAACATTGGGCTTCTTTATAGATTTTTGTTGAGTAAAAGAAATCATTAGGAGTGAAAATGAAAACAGCACAAGTGGGAAAAAATATCTGTAAAACAGGTACTTGACAATTTTTTTCAAGAACCTCATTGACTAATAGAAACATAATGTGAGACATCTCAATTCTGACTAGCCACATTTCAATTGCTTGATGGCCACATGTGGTTAGTGTCTACCAGATTGGACAACATAGATCCAGAACTTAAAAACTACTCCTACAAGTAAATAAAAATACAGGCAATCCTATTTTAAATATGGGTAAAAGACCAAAATACTTGCTATCAAAAGGGGCTGTAAAAATTATCAGTACAAAATTTAAGCCACAATGAGGTATAACTAACCATTCATGCACCCCGAAGGTAAAATAAGAACTATGAAAAATACTAAGCCTTAGCAAGGCTGTGAAGCAAGTGGAACTCACATGCTCTGCGAGCAAAAAAAAAAAAAAAAACATATATGAAATGTGAAATATGTAACTTTGGAAGTTTCGTGTGGGATAATTTCATAAAGTGAATGTACATCTAACTTATTATGAAACAATTCTACTCGTAAAGAAATGAGCTGCAAAAGTTATGTATGAAAAGATTGGTACGAGTATCTTTTCCCTAAACTGGAAACAACTCATATGCCCATTAATTGTAGAATAACTAAATGAGTAATAGTATATATGCATCCAATTAAATACTACACAGCAATGAAAATGAATAAATTGCTATTATGCACAACATCATGTTGAGTGAAAAAAACCCATAGAAGTTGCTTATTACAAGTTTCTTTTTGTAAAAAGCTGAAAAATAGACAAAAGTAATTTATTTTGCTTTAAGTACGAACAATAGCTACCTTTAGGTGGGAATGAGGAGTGAAAGCAGTCACAAAGGAGGTTTCTGGGGTGGTAGCTGTGTTTTATTTCCTGAACCAGCTGGTTACTACACGTAGATGTACTAGGTAAAATTTGAGTTCTACATGTATGATTCGTACACATTTTATGTTTATGTTATATTTCAATGAAATTTGTTTAATACATTTAGAATTTACTTTTATGTGACCTTAATTGGTTTCTACAATGGCTTCTTTGTGATATTTCCTCATTTCCAGTGGGACAATTTTCCAAATCACTCAGTCCATTGCTGCTGGGACTTACTGCCCTGATCTGCAATCAAGCTTGTCAGTGTTCAATTAAAACCAACAAAGAGTATAATGGCTAAGCAAAAGCAAAATTGTCAAGACCTTATTATTGCAATAAAATATGCTAAAAATTACGTACTGAATTTCCCAGACTGCATTATTGAAATGTTTGCTAATTTTCAGGACAATTTACCAGAAACTGCTGAAGAGAAACTTAATGAAATTGTGGCTGAAATTATATCTAAAAGAATCCACTGCTCTTCTCAGAGGAAAAGAATTCTCCCCAGCTGGCAAACAGCTTTGACCGTATTTGATGCTCAGAATTCTCAAAGCCTAACTTCAATTTATTCTAACACAGATTTGCCAGAAAAGCATCTCTCTCAGAACTCAACAACTTTAAGGAGACTTGAAACATTAGATTTAGGTCAGGGAAAAGATAGCTATATGTTTTGGTGAGAGAATTAGAAATGAATGTTCTTGAGGAAAAAACATCAATCAGCTTTCAAATTCATATTACAAGTAATACATGCTTGTATTCCATTTTTATTCTGATGCATTACTATTTCTATGAGTTCATTGGATTGCTTCAAGCCATTTTAATCATGCATTCCTTCCTTCATTCAATTTATTTGTGCTTCCTGAGGTATAAATATTTGTTAGATTCTAGGATATATACCATTATATACATGCGTACAAATGAGCACAGTTATAAGAATGGGAAAAAAGAAATACAATATAGTGATAGCTACCCATAGGGCTAGGAAACTACCAAGACTATTAGAGAAGACCTCACTAAGATGAAATTTAAGTCAGGACATCAAGGAAGCCTATGAAATCATAAATAGAGGTAACGTGCTAGGAACCAACAGGAACCAACCAACAATGTGGTAGGAGACAAAGTGCAGACAGGAAGGGAGAACATTCCACGCGAAGAAAACAGGAAAAACAAAAATTGGGAGGTGAAGGAAAGTTACAATAAAGATACAAAGGAGGGGGGCGCCTGGGTAGCTCAGTTGTTAAGCGTCTGCCTTCGGCTCAGGGCATGATCCCGGCGTTATGAGATCGAGTCCCACATCAGGCTCCTCTGCTATGAGCCTGCTTCTTCCTCTCCCACTCCCCTGCTGTGTTCCCTCTCTCGCTGGCTGTCTCTCTGTCACATAAATAAAAAAATAAAATCTTTAAAAAAAAAAGATACAAAGGAGGATTTCATATATCAAGAAAGTATCATCCCCCCAGAAAAGTTGAAACATAGCCCTAAAAATGTAAACAAACAGTAACCTAATGAAGAATTTTGGTTGGAGTTATAAATGTATTGGATAGATGGAAATAGGGAAACTAGAATTGGGGATTGTAAGTCTTCTAAACCCTAATGATAGCTCAAGATAGCAGTCAAAACACAGTTTTGAAATATATAAAAAACACTAAAAGACACTATGTAAATGATTTTACCGTACAGTACCATACAATATTTACCATACAATACCATACAATCATGCCTCAGAATTACACTGTTTTTCTCCTAACCTTACGGTCAGTAATTTGAAATGCTTGTTGCTTTTTAGAACCAATACCACTTGACTCCTGATCCATTTGGCCATATCTATTAATAAAATTTTAATAGTTATTGATGAGTCTGAAGCATACTTCTACCACTTACTAATTGCATGACATTAGGTAAATTGACATTAGGCAAGTTACTTAGCTTTTCTAAGCCTCAGTACCTCAACTACAAATTTAATATGAAATTGCTTCTGACTCAAAATTGTCATTAAAAATTAAAATAATGCAAAACACTGTGGTAACTAGTATATAGATTATACTCAATAAATGTTGAAAATTCCAACAAAATCATGTCTCCTAACCTAATCGGCATTTTATCTCAAAACAGGCATGCTCAAATTGTTTTAAAACACAAGGCACATTTTGTACTCAAATAAAATGGAAGTATGTTTACTATTTATACCAAATTTTTTTTAAAGATCTTATTTATTTGAGGGAGAGTGAGAGAACGAGCTCAAGAGAGCACAATGGGGCAGAAGCAGACTTGTCACTGAGCAGGGAGCCCATGGGGCTTGATTCTAGGACCCTGGGATCGTGACCTGAGCCAAAGGCAGACACTTAACCAACTGAGCCACCCAGGCACGCTGTCAATATCAATTTTATTTAAAATTGGTGCTTATTAAAAATACCATTAAAATGATCATGGTAGTGGCAGTCTAGTCAATCTACTTGGTCTTTTAACTTGTGATGATTTTGCTCAACTTGTTCATAGTTCCAGTAGCTTTTAGTAGATTCTTTATAATTTTCTATATGGATTATCATGCTGCTGATAATAAAGATAATTTTATTGCTTCCTTTTCAGTTTATTTGGCTCTTTTTTCTTGTATTATCATACTGGCTAGAATTCCCAGGATAATTCTGAATAGAAGTGGTGAGAATAGATATTCTTGTCTTATCTATTTTAGTGAGAAAACATTGGTCTTTCAACCATTAAGCATGTTGTTAAATATGGCTTATATAGATGACCTTTTTCAGATTGGTGCAATTTGTATTTTTAAATTTTTTAATCATGAATGGATGTTGACTCTTACCAAATGCTTTTTCTGCACCTATGGTCATGTGTTTTATTTTTACTTGTTTTTAGTCTGTTGCTCAGAGGAACATTAACTTTTGAACATTGAACAAACCATGCCTTCTGGGCATACATTACACTGAATCATGATTTATCGTCTTTTTGTGTATCACTGGATGCAATCTAGTTATATTCTGTTTAAGGATCTTTGTCTATTTTTTTGAGGTATATTGGTCATAGTTTCCTTGTAGTGTTTTGACTTAGTTTTCAATATCAGGATACTGATGGCCTCATTGACTTCAATACTTTCCTTCTCTATTTTCTAGAAAAGTCTATATAGAAAGGATATTATTGATTCTTTATATCTTCATAAAATTTACCTGTCATTCATGTGGGCTTGAAGCTTTCTGTTGTTTTGTTGTTTGCAGAAAGGTTTCAGATTATCTGTCTTCTTGACTTTTGTAGGTGGATCGGTCAAGAAATTGGTTCATTTCACATAAGTTTATCAAATTTATTGGCATTGAGTTTATTATCTTCCCTCAAAATTTTAAAGAGTATGGAAGGTATGTATTGAGGTTCCCTTTTCCATTACTGATACTGGCAATGTGTGTCTTCTTTTCCCGATCTAACTGGAAGTTTATAATTTGCATTGAACTTTTAAAAGAGCCAGCTTTTGAGTTTACTACTTTTCTTTTTTTCTATTTTCAATTTCTTTAATATCTAATCCTAAGGTTTTTTAAATTCCTTTCCTTAGCTTACTTTGGTAATTTGCTCTTTTTCTAGTTTGAGAAAATTCAGATTGTTTTGAGATCACGTCTTTTCTAACAAAGCATTTGATGCCATTAATTTCCTTCCAAGCACCATTTTAGTTCCACAAGTTTTGATATTGTGGTTTTCATTTTTTAAATTCAAAGTAGTTCCTTTGAGATTTATTTTTTCATCCATGTAGTGTGCTGTTATTTAATTTCCAAATATTTGGAGATTTCCTAGATAACTTTGTTATTAAAGTTTTATCTTCTCTTTTGCTCAATGAAAATACTTGGTATATATTTTTAAATTATTTGCAGTATGTTGAGGTTTGTATTACGGCTCAGAATATGATTTATCTTGATAAACACTATATTTTCACTTGAAGAGTGTGTTCATCTGACAGTTGTGTGGACTGCTCTGAATATGGTTGATAGTGCTCAAATTCTCTACAATCTTACTTTGTTCAATTACAGAGAAAAAGTCTCCAGCTATAATTGTGGTTTGTCTATTTTCATTTCTAGCACTTTCTTTATGAACTTGAAATTATTATTGTTAGGTACATGCATGTTTAGGATTTCTATTTCTTCTCAGAGACAGACTCCTTTATCATTATGTAATGTCTATCTTTAATAATATTCCTGACCCTGGAATTTACTTTATGTGATAATATAGTCACTCCAGCCCTCTTTTGATTAGGGTTTGTATGGCCTATTTCCCCCAATCCTGTTGTCTTGGTCTTAATATTTACATGAATTTCCCATAGAGAGCGCATACCTGGGTGATTGTTTTTAATCTAATTGAGGCTGACATTTTCTGCCTTTCAAATGGGTGTTTTCAATCATTTACATTACCCATATAGACTTAAAACTACTACTGTCTTATTTTCGAATTATTATATCTTTTTGTGTTATTTATTCTACCTTGTTTTGAAGTGAGTATTTAAGGATCCATTTACTATCTAAGATGGGTTTATTAGTTATATCTTATTTTTTTTAAATCAGTTTCGTGGTTGAGCTAAGGTATGTGATACGTACTGTGAACATATAATAGCCTTTTTTCAAGTAGACTTACAGTATAAACCTTTATTATGTTTACTTCCATTTCTACCTACTCATCTTCTGTTATTGTAATATTTTAACCTCTATTTTGTTTATTTTTTTAGATGATCGAATAGTTTGTTAAGCCATTAAAATGGGAAAAAAATGGACTTTTATCTCATTTTTACCATTCTTGACTTCTTCATTTATTTGTATAGATTTCCAACTGGTATCTTCCTCTTTCTGCCTAAAATGAGCAAGTCTCTTCTTACGTTCTTGCTGACATAGTCTTTATTCTCTTCATATTTAAGGTCTTGAGCATATAAGTTTGAATTGGAAAAGATAATACTTCAAGATATGATATTCAAAGGAAAAAACATTGTTAATTTTTCCCCACCACAGACCTGAGCGTAGTCCGGCCCTTAACATTTTAAGTTTTTTAAATTAGAAGTATTGCAAAATCTGCAAAAGACATCCCAAGATGAAAATCTTGTTCATAACCATGTAGACAGTGATAACAAAATATGAATCTTTGACCAGATAGACATTTTGTGCTGACACAGCCAGTAATGTTTAGTGACTTAATTAAGACCAGCTCTATTATACAGCATGGGAAAGCAGCTCAGGCTTTATTAAAGCATATCAAGACAATTAAACTAGGGATGATATTGCGATCCTGAAATTAAACCACAGTTTTTAGTATTGTATCAGCTTGAACCGGCTGTGTGTGCCTATTTCTCAGGAGAGCCTTTTTGTACATGTTTCTCTGTAACTATTCATATCAAAGTAAGATCAAATGGAGAGCTTGGATGCACACCACACAGTGGTATGTGATGTCCATTTGGCCCACATTCTAACAACCCAAGCACTTCAGGGAAAATTCTAAGTCAGCTTATGATCACCACCTGCCAGGAATTCAGCCCCGTTCTGACAGAGCTGCAGTAGCTGGCAAGGAGCCACCAAAGTACAGAAAAAGGGGAAAAGATGGGTGTTCAAACTCGTTATATTAAATGTCAAAAGCATATAAATGGAAGGACTAAGAAAATTTGAGAATTAGGGAAAAATTAGGTCTAGAATTAGAGAGCAGGTCTATATTAAACTGATTTTGTTAACTATGTTTAAGAATGCTGCAAAGCTACATGTATGGCTCATGCCTATTTGAGGTAACTTATAAAGCAGCAATTTTAGCAAATAAGCAGTTTACCTGATTACACTGGCAAATAAAATGGAAAACTGATGTGGTAATTTGGTTAAAGCCCTCAGTATTATAAAACTTCAGATATTATAGATAATAGTTACAAAGGGGGAGCACATTATTTTCCTTCCTTGTTCAAAAATGTCCTCAGTGTTATATTAAAAGAAATGGAAGTTGTTCCTAGAAGTTAACCTTGCAAACTCTAAGATGGTAGGTAATATATTCTGAATAATTCAGATGTATCGCCCTTCCTCTGGACTGCATATGCACTCCATAGTATAAGACTGCAAATTTCTTTAGGACTGGACTTACACTTGCTCTGCATTGATACTTCTACAATTCACATACCTACCAAACATGGTGCTGAGCCTTTTTCAGTATGCTTTCCAAATAATTTAAGTTGTATTGTTCAACACTGCTGCCGTACTGGCCAACTAAAAGGCCATTTGCCACATTTATAAATGACTATGGCTAAAAGCACCTATGATGTTCAAGAAAAAAAATTATACTATTATGGGTTGGTTAACCATATTTACCGAGTTTACTATTTATAGGAAATAGTCTTCGATTTATGGGTTTGAGTCTATTTATCTTATCTCTACAGTTAGTAGGTGGGCATTTAAAAGTCTCCTGACAGTTACTTTCTTTCTGTTCAGCTTGAAAAGGGTTGAAATTTAAGTGAATCACATGCAAAAAAATAAAATTCACATCACTTCAACTCTCAGGATAATTTGTTCAATTTCTCTTCTCTATCCAATGACCTCATTATCCAAGAGTTGAAGCTGGAATTTCACTTACTATTTCTTCAGAACGTTCCCAGTTTGTATGATATAATGCATAATTTAAATGCATGAAGGTATATTATCCTCCCTGAAAGCTTCTGAAGTTGAATGTACAAATATTGAAGCATCCTTAAACCATTTGCTTTTACTATATCAACACTCATAAATTGAAGTAGAAAAATTTTGTTAAGTGGCCAGCTATCTATATACTTTAATGATATTTAAAAGTACTTTTCAAATGTGGAAAGATGTCCTTTATCCCATAAAGTGTTTCTCTAAGGCTGCTTTTAAGAAAGGATGTATATTTTTCTCCAGAACTCTTTAGAAAAGTCATAACTTCAGTTCAGAGTTTAGCTTTACGGTTTTGGAAAAGAATGTGACTGGAATGTGCAAGTTATATCCGTTTGGAGTTATTTTAATGTTTACAACAAGCCACACTCAACTGTGACATAATCTTTCAATGCTGAAACAACTTTACTATGAAAGCCTCTGTCACTACCCAACATGGCAGCTAATTAGCTCAGAAGGAAGGAATGATCTACAGAAATGACTCGTTTCAAAGGCATAATCAGTCCCCAAGAGATTTCAGACTGGATAGTAGTATGTGAGTCCTGTAGAGTCAAACTTTAACTTTGAATTCTCCACTTAATATTGTATTGCTTAATTGCTTTAATTTCTATAATATTGCTTTTACAGTGGATTGACATATGTCATTAGAAACTTTTTTCAGTCTATCTACCTTGTCTTTTTTTTTTTTTTTTTTTTTTT